>NW_025544665.1:0-39532 GCF_011800055.1 Colletotrichum gloeosporioides | reverse complement strand
AGACTATATATTTATAATAAAGATAGATCTAAATACTTAATCTATTTGCTAGAGAATATACAGTAGGTTATTTTTATTTATAAAGCTTATAAATTAATAGCTCTATTATCTTATATTATTTAGCAATTATTTAGGTTTTTGTAGTAGGAAGATTAGTTTCTAACCCTTATAGGTTAAGCCTATATAGTACTTCTATCGTCTAGCGTTTTGCTATACTTATTTATATCTAAACTTTGCTTTACGCTAGTCTGATCTTTAGTGATAGGATATGCTAACCTTAGGTTTAAAGGTTTATATCATTAGCTAGTAGCTATCTTAATATTAAGATTAGGTTTATAGAATTATATTATTAGCCTATAGCTATAGTAATTATAAACTTAGGTTTAGGAATTTATATTATAGGATAGTAGCTGCTAGAATCTTAAACTTAGCCTTAGGAAACTACCTTAGTAGTCTCTAGCCTTAAGGAATATAAATATATTATATTAATGCTTATATTCCTATAGTTCCTAACTAAATGTAATTATTATGTAGATTATATATACTACACTATACCTGTTCTATTAATACTCCCTCTACTACTATATATCTATAGCTTTAGGAGTATCTTCACACTATAAGTTATAAAGTAACCCTATCGTCTAGTGTTATTAAGTGTTGATTTGATCCTCATTAATAGTGGAGAACGCGTTATAGCCTTATTTACCTATCTAAATATTACGTAATCTAAAGATATCCCTTATAATTATTATCTATTAATTATTCCTCTTATTATAAGAAGAATTAATCTAAGGCCTCTATATTGCTCTTAAGCTGCCTTTTATCTGATTGTATAGTATAAACCTTTATTTATATAGTATATATAAAAGAATCCTTTAGCCTATAAGATATTATAGTGTAACTAAATATGCTTATAGCTTCTTAGTTATTTAGGGTGCTACTTAGTAGGCGTTTAGTCTAATATACTTTATCTTAACTGTAGATAACTTAGGGGATAAGTGATATAATTCTCTAGCGTTATCTGTTAACCTTATAGTCCTATTATTCCTATTAGTATACTCTAAGAAGGCTATAGCAGCTAGTAAGTAATAAATATAACACTTATTAGAGCATACCTCTCCCTAGTTCCTATGTAGCTAAGTGTATTTGCAGAGCTTATCTTTATATTAGAATAAATATTGTCTTGGGTTCCTAATAGCTAATAAGGAGTTTAAATATTTATATCTAATATTTATATAAATCCTCATTACGTTTGCTATAGAATATATAGTTACTATACTCTATATGTAGGAAGTATATGTAAAAGATAATGTAGTTACCTAGGATTATCTATTATTTCTATTATTATATTATTCCTATTAGTATACTATAGAAAGGATGTAATAGCTAGGAATCTATAGGTTAAGTGCTTTATAAGGTGTAGCTTGATAAATATAACTAAATATAACGTAGTTCTTATTAAATATAGCAGCTAGTAAAAGTAATTAGGTTATTTTTTTCTTAGAGCTGCTGAGAAGTAGAGATATTTATATCTACTATAGGTATGCATACTTTATATATTTCCTATATAATAACTAGTAACTACACTTTGTTCCTCTTATATATATAATAATAGCCGTCTTATATCTAGTATCTAGCTTTAGTTAGTAGTAATTTAGATCTTTCTACTGAGGAAGGCTATTATTAACCTTTAGGGGGCTAAGCCTATATAGCGTCTCTATCGTCTAACCTTATTATATATTTATTCTAATTACCTTAGTTATTATAGTAGAAAGCTAACCTTATAATTTCTATTATTTAGTATCACCTTATATTTATTTGTTACCTCACTATATATAAGCTTAATTCTATCTAGGAGGATATCTTAAACTTAGGTTTAAGAAGGCAGCTTAGTAAAATATAGCGAATAAAATCCTAAACCTAGGTTTAAGAATATAGCCTAGCAGAACGTAGTAAATAAAATCCTAAACCTAGGCTTAGAAACTCTACCTAATGATATATAGTAAATAAAATCCTAAACCTAGGTTTATAAATATAACTTAGTAAAATATAATGAATAAAATCTTAAACCTAGGTTTAGAAATATAACTTAGCAAAACGTAGTAAATAAAATCCTAAACTTAGGTTTAGAAATGCAACTTAGTAAAATATAACGAATAAAATCCTAAACCTAGGCTTAGAAATATAACTTAGTAAAACGTAACGAATAAAATCCTAAACCTAGGTTTAGAAATATAACTTAGCAAAACGTAGCGAATAAAATCCTAAACCTAGGTTTAGAAGTATAACTTAGTAAAATATAGCAAATAAAATCCTAAACCTAGGTTTAGAAGTATAACTTAGTAAAACGTAATAAATAAAATCCTAAACCTAGGTTTAGAAATGCAACTTAGTAAAATGTAATAAATAAAATCCTAAACTTAGGTTTAGAAGTATAACTTAATAAAACGTAATAAATAAAATCCTAAACCTAGGTTTAGAAATATAACTTAGCAAAATATAGCGTATAAAATCTTAAACCTAGGTTTAGAAATACAACTTAGCAAAACGTAGCGAATAAAATCCTAAACCTAGGTTTAGAAATATAACTTAGTAAAACGCAGCGAATAAAATCCTAAACCTAGGTTTAGAAATTTAATAGCTACTAGAATCTTAAACCTAGGTTTAGAAGTCTAAGAAAAAGTAGGTACTAAAGTTATAGACTTAGGTTTATAAATTTAGCAGCTTCTAGAATTTTAAACCTAGGTTTAGGAATTTAACTTAGCGAAAAGCAGTAAATAAAATCCTAAACCTAAGTTTAGTAATATAGCTTAGTAAAATATAGCAAGCAAAATCTTAAACCTACGTTTAGAAATTTAGTAATAAATAAAATCCTAAACCTAGGTTTAGAAATTCAGCTTAGCAAAAAGTAGCAAATGAAATTCTAAACTTAGGTTTAGAAATATAACTTAGTAAAACGTAGTAAATAAAATCTAAAACCTAAGTTGAGAAGTTTAGCAGCTACTAGAATCTTAAACCTAGGTTTAGAAATTTATATAACTAAAAAGTAGCGACTTTTAATTCTAAACCTAGGTTTAGAAATTTACAGCACTAAAAAGCTAATAATTTCTATCCTAAACCTAGGTTTAGAAATTTATATGACTAAAAACGCAGCTACTTATCATCCTAAACCTAGGTTTAGAAATTTATATTACTAAAAAAACAGCTACTTTTTATTTTAAACTTAGGTTTAGAAACCTACTCTAGCAGCTAGCGCCCTCTTATGTAGCTATAAGCTAAAAGGATTTTAAACCTAGGTTTAGAAATCTAGATTAGTAAGTATTACTAAGATCTTTAACCTTTAGGCTTAATCTTTATCTATTATCCCTATCGTCTAGCGTTATCTAGTAGGTATTTAGACGTTTTATTAACCTTTAGGATGATTTTACCTAGCTTATTATAATTATGCCCTGCGAAGCGTATATATTTATACCTGAGGTAGGTGCGAATAAATAAGTAGTTATATAGTATGTAGTATAATATAATGCTATATCTTATGCTGTAGGTTAAGAAAGAGCTTTTACGTCTCTGTTATCTAGTGTTATCTTATGCTTATTCAACCTCTTTAGCTACTAAAGTATAGTTCTAAGCTATAGTATGAATAATAGAAGACTAGGGATATAGAAGTAGGATATAGAAGAGGTGATAGGAATCTTTAGAAATAAAAAGGTGAAGTACTTTGCAAATAGAATATAACCCTAAAAAAGAATATATTAAGATAAGAGACTTAAGGTAGGGTAACTTCCTGCTGTCTTATAGATAGATTATATAGAGAGAGGGAGAGTATAGTATAGCGCCCTCCTCTATATATCCCCTTTACACTACTACTAGCCTTAGTAATTCTATAACTATAATAGCTTAGATGATTATAAGTAACCCTCCTTTAGAAGAGGACTTTAAACCTTTATTTTATATTGCTACTTTAGCTAGACTTAGTTAATACCTAAGATAGCTAATATTTAGTATATTAAGTCTTTTGTAACTACAGTAAATAGAATCCTAAACCTAAGTTTAGAAATTCACCTTAAGAATTTAAACCTATCTATTAGCTCTATAGTCCTATATTATCTAGTACCTATTTAACCTAATACTAGTTTAACCCTCTCTATAAATAATATATACTAGCTTTAGCTATCTAATAGGTAACTTAGATGACTATTCACCTTTAAGCCTAGGAACTCTTTTAAATACTTAGAAAACTAGTTATAGATTAATACTTATTCTAGAGAAACTCTATTATAAAAAGCAAAGTACCCTAAGCCTTTAGTATTATTGTTTATCTCTATTATGATATTATTTGTCTTAGTATACTATTATAAGGCTACTAGTCCTATACTTCTACGCTAAAAGCTAATCTTTTAAGTATATAGCTTAAAAGGATACTGAATAAATATATATATTTATTTAGCTTTAGGTTATAGAATAGAGCGTTGTGATATTCAGCCTAGCTACTTAATAACTGCTAGGGAGTATAAAGATATAAGTTTAAGACAGATAAGAATACCTTATTAGCTATAGATCACCTTAAAATTGAGGGTACTGCGTGAGTGGGAAGGGGGGGGGAACTAGCATTAGTGATGTTCACTTAGTTAAGATGTTGAAATGAAAAATGCAAAAAAACCCTAAGAATAAATTGGTTATATATGAATAGATATGGGAAACTTAGAAACTTAGTTGAAATGTCTAGAACTATAACTATAAACTTAAAATATAGCAGTATATCTTCTATATAACGTCTGGAGTTACTTATATATAAGATCTTCTTCTGATATCTCTCCTAAAGTGAGCTTTATCTACTGCCTTATTCCTAACCTATATTAGCTTTAGGAAAACCTTATGCTAGTAGAGCTAACTATAGCTAGATAAGTGCACCTTATAGCTAGTATATAGGGGTTAAATAGCTAGATAATCTCTTGCTAAAACCTTAGTAGTTTAACCCCTATATACCTCTTTAAGTTAGGTATATACTTCTATCTCCCCTCTTAGATCATAATGTATAATAATTTATAAGTAAGCCTAAATATACTATATACCTATAAGCTAGCTTTCCTATAGGCTTAATGAATAGTCGTTCTTCTTCTTATTTAACTAGGGTTATCCTATATTATAAGAATCCCTATAAAGGCTATACCTACCTGCTCTTCTTTCCTCCTCCCTCTTCTGTATTATCCTCTACTTATTTTCCAGTAGAGACTATATTCCACCTAGTAACTATAAATATATCTATATTTTATAATAGTATGAATAAAGGAAGTAGATATTCTATAGAAGCGTAAAGCTTATGCTAGTAAACCTATATATATAACTAATAAACGAACTAAGCTTGAAATTAATAAAATACCTAATAAGTTTATAAAAAACCTACCTTTCTAGGATAATAAGTTAGTCTTAGAACTTGCGAAGGAGTATTATATAGCGTCAGCTTGTATACCTATCTGCACCCTCTCTTTAACTTAGTCCCTTAGGTATAACTAGCTAATTAACTATATGTAGGTTAATAGGCTCTAGAAGATCTTCTAGAGTGGTATACTTAACTGCATAGTAATTAAAAACTAAATCCTACTCTTAAGTTTAAAGGTAGAAGTTAAAAAGATATAATAGCATGCTAGCAGCTAAGTATCTAGCCTAGTAGGCAGCTAAGAGGAGCAGCTTATTGAGGATTTCAGAGCATAGGATAAAATTAATAACAGCTGCAAACTGGAGATCTTAGCTAGGTAGTATAGGGTTAAAGCTCTTAAAGTCTATATAGAGGAGATAGGAGGTAGTAATAAGGAGCTATAGTAGGCTTATAATATCTATAATAAAAGTATATTACCTTTTATACTTACCTCCTCTTTAAGAAGGCTTAGCTAATATTTATACTAACTTATAGATTATACCTCTAATTATATTATTACTAACCTTTATATAAACTGCTTAAGTGTAACTCTCTTAGATAGCTACAGCTAAGTTTAGGACTAGCTTATTATAGTAGTAAAAGAGGATAAGAATTACTTTAATAGTAAGGTATCTAAGATTATAAACTAAATATCTATAGCTCTAAACCTTATAGTAGATAAAAAGTTCCTTATCCTCTAACTTACTATAATCTAGAAGAATGAGAAATAGAGGGAGATAGTTACTACGTAGTGTGGTATATACGTTAGGAAGGATATATTTTTGATATCTGCTTAGGAGCAGATAATTAGCTATAGAACCTATAAGGTATAAGAACTAGTAAAGAGTGTAAACTAGTAGTCCTAACTATATATTAGTTTTTTTTCTCTATCTTTTATGAGGTTTTATAAACCCTCATAAAGCTCCCCCCTCTAGCTAAAATATATATTATAAGTGCAGACTAAAAAATAATATTAGAGGAACTCCTATAAAAGTACTATAGGAAGTATATCTAAGTATTATTCTATTTATACCTACTTACTTCTGAGAACCTTAATAGCTAGTATAAGTGGCGTCCTAACTTCCTTACCCTCTTAGATAATAATTAGTATTTTAATATATATAAAGTAATTATTAGTAATTAAAACTTATGCTTCCCTAGCCTCCTCTATATTATAGATATTAAGAAGGATAAGCGCTATATCCTATTAGATATTATAGTATATATTATCTCTTAGGTTACCCTCACGCCTAAGGAGGTTAGTAAGAGAGCGCCTAATAAGCTGTCTCTAGCAGCTAATATTGCTAAAACTATTACTCCTATAGAGGATTATATGAAGTAGGTAGTAAGTGAAAGAGATAACAGCTTTAACCTAATAGACTATAGGAGATAGTAGGGGGACCTACTAATAATTATTATAAATATAGTTAAATAGGACGTTCTGAGCTAGGTTTTATCTAATATAGCTAGTTTTAAATAAATAGAGTATATCTACCTCCTAAAAGAGGTTTTAGTGGGGAGCTTAAACCTTAAGGGTCTTAGGGTAATAGCTGCTATATATAGTAGGAGATTTACAAAATCCAGCCTATAGGTGCGCCTCCTCTAGTCTGTCCGCTAGATTATAGGGGAAGAATTATACTTAGAATAGATTATAGATATAGAGTAGAGTACCTAAAGTATAGCTTATAATAACGTAGTAGTTAGCTTATTCTTTACTTTTATAGATAATATACTAGAGGTGAAGAAGGATATTATTCTTAGTTAGAAAATCTACTTAGTAGTATTTGAGGTGATCCTAGCCTTATAGTTTGCTGAGGTAGGAGGTAGCCTATCTGAGAAAATATAGCGCTTAGACGTCTAAGTCTTATAGGAGAGGTAGTTAGACTTAAATAGCGCTAATAGGATAGATTCTAATAGAGGAGAAAGCAGGGTAGAGGATATTAATCTTAATAAGGCTAGAGATAACGTAGAGCTCTCCCCCCTGCTAAGTATATAAGCTAGTACCTATAGAGGTAAGGCCTATTAGGAAAGTAATATTAGTAGTAAAGGTAGTAGTAATAGTAATATCTAAGGCTATATAATAAATAAAGTTATGGCACCTTCTAGATGAAGTAGGCCTCTAAAGTATGCTTAGCCCCTATCTACACTATCCTAAGTATATACTAAAGAGCTAGTAGAGAGCTTTATAGATAATAATAATAATAATAATAATAAGGGCCTTATAGAGCTTATATTATAGGCTAGGGACTTTATACTAAAGTTATTATCCCTCCTACCTCTTATTTTAAGTAGATAGTTAAAGCCTCCCCCTAGCTTATAAGTAGTAGTAAAGAGGATAGTGAGAAATATTATTAGGTTAGGAAGTATTAGGATATAAGCTATATAATTATTAACTATAGAAAGTAGTTCCTCTCCTCTCTTTATTTAATATATAATTATAAAGTCTATCTATTATATTATTTTAATTTAAGTAACCTAAAGTCTAACCTCTTATAATAAGTTATGAGAATTCTTATACTAAGTTGCCTTTCCCTCCCCCCCTAATAATTATTACGTTTTGAAGTAAGTATTAGAATTAATAAGCCCTATAATCCTCATATTCTTATTACTATACCTATTACTATTTCTTTTTCTTTCACTATATTAAACACTACGTATATTAGAAGTAGTTACTAGCTACACTTAGACCTACTCCCTCCCCTTAACCTTAAACTTCAGCTTATCTGCTCTACAGCCTGCTATAAGGGGGGTAGTAAAGCTAGTCTAATAAGATAAACCTACCCTTATAGTTCTACAGTTATATTATATTATATTAAATTTTTAGTATAATCTTAACTAGCTGTAAGCTCTAATAGCGCTAAACCTAGGTTTAATAAGGGTGAAGATTAGTAGGCTAAACTTATAGGGCTATTAGGTTTAGGTTAGGGTGTAAAGGGTGGCTGCATAAATTATGCTAGTATTAGTAGTAGTAGAAGTTAGATAGGTTTAAGAAGATAATAGAAAGTAGTCTACCTTATAGAGCTATCTATTAATAATCTATTAGTCTATTATTATTATTATTATTATTATTATTATTAGCTTCATATAGCTCTAAACTATAAAGCACTAGGTTAGTATAGCTAGTTATAAATAGCACTTTAATAAGCTTAGTCTTTAACATCCTCTTACTAACTAAAATATTATCCTATTAATAACAGAAGGAGCTATTAAGTTTGACGATAATAGTTATGATGCTTATGCTGAATATAAGGACTTAGACGACAGCCTTATAACTATAGCTAGTACTGATGGAGAAGAAGATGTTAGCTTTATCTTAGAAGATGATACTGATTATGATGAGGAAGATAAACCTAGGGGAAGCGCGCTTCATAATAATAGGTATTTACTTATGAACCTCACCTTAGGGATATATCTTAGCTGTAAGTACCTCTAGATATTTACTTAGACCTATTGAGAAAGAAGTAATATATCTCTAACTAAACTATATCCTCTGCAGTATATAAATTTATTAAGGAGACTGTTATAGAGGTAGAAAACTATTTAGCTAGAGATACTTTATATTACCTTTAAACTTATTTTACAATAGACTATAATAACCTTAGTGGAATTAGTTTGAGGCTAGTAAGCATAGATAATGAGATAACCCTCTCCTTCTATTTAGATATAATTAGTATTATTAGTATCCCCCTAAAGCTTATCCTTATTAGTAGTGTAATCTTTAATAATATAGAGTTCTCCTTCTAGAACTAGTTAGTACCTTATAGCTTAAAGTATGCTCTAGGGAAAATATATTTTAACCTCTACTATTATATATTCTGCTTAGGTAAAGCCTCCTCTTAAGAGATATAGTATATTATGATGCACTTTAGGGATCTAGAGATAGATAACTTTAAGAGGTCTGCTATAGAATATAGCTACTAGTAAGCTTAGTTTATAAAGTATAATGCTATACTTAACTACTATACTAAAATTATAGTAGTATTTATTAAGTCTATCTTCTTTAGTGAAAGACTATATTAATATAGTGGCGTAGATGCTTCCTAGGGCTTAAATAAGTTAAATAAGAGGCAGATTAACTATATAGATTAGACTATATTCTAGGAGAAGTTTATAGAGAAGTGGCTAGAATTTATCTAGGACTATATTTATAATAGTTTCTAAATAGAGAATAGCTTTACTTTCTACGTTTATAACTATAGGAGTAATACTTAGATTAACACCTCTAATAATAATAGGAGTAATACTTAAATTAAACCTCTTAATGATGATAGGGGTAGTATTAAGATCACAGCCTCTATAAGCCTACACTATCTTAATATTAAATCTAGCTTATAGTACTACTCTCCCCTATCTAGCAGATAAGCTAGCTAGCACTAGTTTAGTAGGTATATAACACCTAATAACGCTAGATAGAGTATAAGCAGCTGCAATAGTAGAGAGGGAAGCTATAGGAGCAGTAGTTAGAGTAGCTGCTCTAAGCTATATAATATATACTAGCGCTATTATAGCTAGTAGAGCTAAATAATAAATAACCTATAAGATAGAGACCTTTTTGAGATATTAAGTAGGGAGGCTAGAGATATAGACTAAGTGAGGGGGTGGTTTAATAGTAGACTTAAGCAGCTCTGATATATACTATACTAGAAGTATATAGTGAATAATATTAGCTATATCTCTTATACTATTACTATTAAAATATAGATAGTAGAGGAGGAGAGTAGTAGTAATAGATTTATTAATTATACTTACCTAGTAAACTATACTTAAGTTAGGGGATAATATAATAGCTTTTATAACTTTACCTTCTTCTTAATAGCTTTCTACCCTAACTTTAGAAATTTCTTATTACCTATACTGCTAAAATTCCTTAAGCCTATCTATAACCTCACTAGGGCTAAGATTAGTTAGAATAGTAACTAGAGAGAGATCCTATCTATAGGCTTCTTCTAAAGATATTTTAATATTAAACGTATTATCTGCTATACTCTTAATAACTTCCTCGCTTTGAGGGGAGTAGCTATTAGTGCCCTCACTCTACCTCTATCTATAGTTAATAGAAACACTAGCGTGAGGAAGCAGCAGAGATATCTCCTTAACCTCCTTAGAGGTAGCGTGGAGCTAAACTCTAACCCTAACCTCTAGAAGCTGTTTACGCGTAAAGGCGCCCTTATTAAGAACCTCTATAGAATAGATTTAGCTGCATTCTAGCTTAAGTAGGTCTTCTATATTAATATATAGAACCTTATTATAAGTAAGAGAAACTTCTATATAGTCCTAGAGCTTATCTTCTACCTAATAGTATAGTTCTACTAGTAGAAGTAAGTATATTTAGGTATACTATATAACTTCTATGCTAACCTCTTCCCCTATATCCTTACTGCTTTCTTAACTATCTTTAACTATACTATATATAGCTTTAGGGAGCAGATTATAGACTGTAGAGATAAAGGCCTTTCTGTTGCTCTAGCTGAGGTAGTTATAGCTATTAACTGCTTTAGGCACTACTGCTATACTAGTAACCTTAGAGTGCTACTATAGAAGGTATTAGGCTTCCTCAGCATAATAGAGAGCTTATCTACCTGTATATAGCTATATATCTCTCTAGAGATACTTAACTTTAGGGAGCTAAATAGGTAGCTAAACTGCTATACCTAGCTTTAAGAACTTTAAAGCAGCTTAATCCTACTTTATATTGCTACTATTTACTACTATTATAGGCTGACTATTATAAGTGCCTACTTTAGCTAGTTCTACTTCTTAAAGCTTAGATATATAAACTTCTAAGACTTAGCCTCTATCTAGAAGTATATATTTTATATATTTTGTAACCTCTAGGTGCTTTAGATAAGGGTATTTATATTATTCTAGCTCTACTACTATATAGCTAGCAGCTTATCCTTAATTAGTACTACTTAAGTATATAAGGAGGAGATAAAGGTAGTAAGCGCTAACTTAGATATCTAGGAGCAGGTTAAATATCTATTCTCTTAAGAGTAAGTACCTTAATAGAAGTAAAGTAAAGGTTAAGAAGAAACTAACTAACTAGTTTACCTTATAGCTAATTTGATGCTCTTTTCTCTAGACTAGTTATAAATGATATCACTTAGCTTTTTAGGATAGCTAGTAAGAAGTATTTCTATATTATAACTTCTATATAGCATACTTACTTATATATAAGTTTAGTCTATAAGATAGCATAGCTTATAAAGGACTTTACTGCAAAGAAGAGGGTAGTATCTCTCTATAACACCTAGCACCTTATATTATAGAGGGTGATCTTAAGTGTAGCGTTTAGCTAAAGACCTTTACCTATAATCTCTAGCTAATATCTAGAGAGGGAGTAGTAGGAGAGGCTAATCTAAATAGCTCTACTAGATAATAAAATTAACTAGGTATTTAGCAACTAATTAGGCTACCTTATAGCATAAAATATTACCTTCCTCTAGGAGCCCTCAGAAAATATCCTCTATCCCTTAACCTTAAGGTATTAGATAATAGAGATATAAGCTATAGATATATTAGCCTAAATAAGATAGTAGGTATAACTATAGCTAACTTAAGAGGAGTTTCTTAATTTTAAGGTTACCTTCCCTTTTTATATACTTCTTAAACTTATTAAGTAAGGGTTTATCGCCTAAATTAAGAGAGCTAACCCTAACTAGGACACTAAGATAACTAACTACTATACTAAAGTTAGAAGCATACTAAGAACTTACCTCTAGTAGCTTATATACTAGTTGATTATTATCTAAGCTATAGTTCTAGTAACTTTAAATATATATCTAGATATAGATTTTAAATAAGATCCTAAATCTTATTAGGTTTAGAAAGTAAACTTAACCCCCCCTAAGAACTATAAGCTTTAGGTAAGAGCTATTACTTTTATCACCTATATGATATAGTTTCTTTATCCTAAGGATATCCTTTTAGATAACTAAATAATACTTAGCTAGAAGGCGTAGGGGAGGAAAACTATAAAGGAAAAGATTAATATATCCTTATATCTATCTAATTAGCTATAAAGGCCTATAAATAATAAGGGTAAGCTAATAAATCTATATAATAGAGCATAAAGGTATAATAATATAATACCTGTTTACTATTAGATAGGTTATTCCTAAGGCTTAGAATATTAATAAGAAGAGCCCTACTTTTAGCGAAGTTAGATTAGAAGATAAAGTAACCCTCTAAAGATAGTACTAATAGATAGTTTTAGCCTTAATAAGACTATATAAGTTTATATAGTTAGTTCTTACCCCTAAGGGCTAGAAAGAAGTAGGGGAGGTATCTAAGCTAATTATAAGAAGAAGGAGGGGGGAGTGATAAGAGGACTTAGAAGAGGCGTCTAGCGTCTAAGGGAACAAATAGAGGATAAGATTTTATAATCTTAAGGTATTATTTATATACTATAGTAATAGAAAGTATATATTATAAATAGAACTTAAGAATTAGATTATAATATAGTGTATAAGGTAAGTAGGGAATAAAGTTTTAAAGAAGAGGGAAGCTATTAAGATATATAGTATTATAATTATAATCTTATGCCTAGAAATATAATAAATAGAGTAGGAAGGTTTTATACTAAAATCCTAGCCTTAGTTTTAGGAATAGGATCTCTAAGGTAGGAGGAATATATATTTTAATCCTACGCTACAGTTTAGAAAATGAGAATATAGAGTGGGAGTGCTTTATATTAGAATCTTATATCTAAGGTTAGAAATAGTATCTCTAGAATAGGAGGAACTAGAGTTAAAATTATATACCTAGGTTTAGAAATAAGAACTATAAGGTAAGAGGAATCTATATTTAAATCTTAAACCTAAGTTTAGGAATAAGATCTCCTAAGATGAGAGGAATCTAAGTTTAAATCCTAAACCTAGGGTTAGGAATTAGATCTCTAATATAAGAGAAATCTAAGTTTAAATTAAACTTAGGTTTAGGAATAAGATCTCTAATATAAGAGAAATCTAAGTTTAAATTAAACCTAGGTTTAGGAATTAGATCTCTTAAAATAAGAGGAATCTAAGTTTAAATCCTAAACTTAGGTTTAGGAATTAGATCTCTAATATAAGAGAAATCTAAGTTTAAATTAAATTTAGGTTTAGGAATAAGATCTCTAAGATGAGGAGAATCTAAGTATTTAAATTTTAAACTTAGGTTTAGGATTAGGATCTCTTAAGATAAGAGGAATCTAAGTTTAAATCTTAAACTTAGGTTTAGGAATTAGATCTCTTAAGATGAGAGGAATCTAAGTTTAAATCTTAAACCTAAGTTTAGGAATTAGATCTCTTAAGATAAGAGGAATCTAAGTTTAAATCCTAAACCTAGGTTTAGGAATAAGATCTCCTAAGATAAGAGGAATCTAAGTTTAAATCCTAAACCTAGGTTTAGGAATTAGATCTCTAATATAAGAGGAATCTAAGTTTAAATCCTAAACCTAGGTTTAGGAATTAGATCTCTAAGATAAGAGGAATCTAAGTTTAAATCCTAAACCTAGGTTTAGGAATTAGATCTCTAATATAAGAGGAATCTAAGTTTAAATCCTAAACTTAGGTTTAGGAATTAGAAACCCAGGAATTAGATCTCTAATATAAGAGGAATCTAAGTTTAAATCTTAAACTTAGGTTTAGGATTAAGATCTCTAATATAAGAGGAATCTAAGTTTAAATCCTAAACTTAGGTTTAGGATTAAGATCTCTAATATAAGAGAAATCTAAGTTTAAATCTTAAACCTAGGGTTAGGAATTAGATCTCTAATATAAGAGGAATCTAAGTTTAAATCCTAAACTTAGGTTTAGGAATTAGATCTTTAATATAAGAGGAATCTAAGTTTAAATCCTAAACTTAGGTTTAAGATTAAGATCTCTAATATAAGAGAAATCTAAGTTTAAATCCTAAACCTAAGTTTAAAAATTAAATCTCCAACATAAGAGGAATCTAAGTTTAAATCTTAAACCTAGGTTTAGGATTAAGATCTCCTAAGATAAGAGGAATCTAAGTTTAAATCCTAAACCTAGGTTTAGGAATTAGATCTCTAATATAAGAGGAATCTAAGTTTAAATCTTAAACCTAGGTTTAGGAATTAGATCTCTAATATAAGAGGAATCTAAGTTTAAATCCTAAACTTAGGTTTAGGAATTAGAAACCCAGGAATTAGATCTCTAATATAAGAGGAATCTAAGTTTAAATCCTAAACCTAGGTTTAGGAATTAGATCTCTAATATAAGAGGAATCTAAGTTTAAATCCTAAACTTAGGTTTAGGAATTAGATCTCTAATATAAGAGGAATCTAAGTTTAAATCCTAAACCTAGGTTTAGGAATTAGATCTCTAATATAAGAGAAATCTAAGTTTAAATCCTAAACCTAAGGTTAGGAATTAGATCTCTAATATAAGAGGAATCTAAATTTAAATCCTAAACCTAAGTTTAGGAATTAGATCTCTAACATAAGAGAAATCTAAGTTTAAATTAAACCTAAGTTTAAGATTAAGATCTCCTAAGATGAGAGGAATCTAAGTTCAAATCCTAAACCTAAGTTTAGGAATTAGATCTCCAATATAAAAGGAATCTAAGTTTAAATCTTAAACCTAGGTTTAGAAATTAGATCTCTTAAGATGAGAGGAATCTAAGTTTAAATCTTAAACCTAGGTTTAGGAATTAGATCTCTAATATAAGAGGAATCTAAGTTTAAATCCTAAACTTAGGTTTAGGAATTAGAAACCCAGGAATTAGATCTCTAATATAAGAGGAATCTAAGTTTAAATCCTAAACCTAGGTTTAGGAATTAGATCTCTTAAGATGAGAGGAATCTAAGTTTAAATTAAATAACTTAGCTAATTAGTATTTTGCAAACTATATAATAACTATAAATACGCTCTAGATGTGGTACTTAATATATAGTTTGCTTTAGATAGGTAGGATAGTAAAGCTGTAGTGTACTAGTGTTTCTATTTAATGCATATACTACTAAAAGGGAGATAGACTGCTTGCTTAGTTCTATATACTACCTTAACTTAATATATCACCTTTAGTATCTTAAATGCTGCTATAGCAGAGGATGATATAGCTGAAGTAGGCTTAGCTGTCCTCCCTAGAAGCCTCTACTATTAGCTAGCTTATTATATAGCTTATGAAGGTAATAATATAATCCTTAAGAGCTTTCTCAGCACTATTACTAAAGTTAATAGCTCTATATAGGATGAAAGTAAAGCTTTTATCTATGTTAAGCATAAGGTAGTGATCTAGATTAGGCGCTATTATAGGTAGTATGAAACCTTCTGCAACCTTACCCTTAGGGAACTAGAAGTTTATAGCCTTAAGTGTGCAGATAACCTACATAATATTCTTATAGTGAATAAGACTACTCTCCCTATTAGTACTAAAAGTAGTAATATACTAGATAATAATACTTAACATAAGGGGGGGTTTAGTAGGTATATAAGCGACTAAAAGCTTAATAGAGGTATAGTTAGAACCCTTAGTAGTAGTGCTATTATAGAAGCTAATAATAGCTATAATAGTAGCACTTTATCTTATAGGGATCTTAGACTAACTTAGAGTCTCTACCTATAGGTATACTGCAGCTAATAGCCTCTCTGCTAAGTGCTTATATAATATGCTAAAGAGGATTAAGGTATCTTAGCTAATAGGCACTTTCAGCTTGCTAATAGTATTAATATATATAGCATCCTTTAGTATTAGCAGACTATCCTTAGGGTTACTAGCTGTTATAATATGAGTTATATAGTTATCAGCAGTTTCTAAATAATATATAATATATATTAGCGACTGCTAACTATTAATAACCTTAGCGCTAATATTAGAGCTAGGAGTAAGCATAGTATAGAGCTCTGTTATTACGCTTATACTAACTAGCTCCTCTATATGCTATTTCTATATAGTCTGATTAGGAATAATCATTTTAAGTTTAAAATTAGGTTAAGGATTAAGTTGAGGATTAAGTTAAGGATTAAGTTGAGGATTAAGTTGAGGATTAGGTTAAGGATTAAGTTAAGGAGTAAGTTAAGAGCTTATTACTAAAACCTAAAAGAAAACTAAGGTTAATATTCCTAGGAGTAGAATAAAAATAAGTAACTATATAGGGGTAGTAGATATAAATATACTTTTTAGTATATAATATTAAATATAAGTAAGCTATAAAGTATAGCTAAGTAAGAGAACAGTATATAGTTAATAGTAGAGGAAGAGGTTAAGAAATAAGAGGAAAGCACTAAGTAAACACTACTACTCTTATATATTAAACTTATTTCTAGATAGTTTTTAATAATGAGCATATAGGCTACTGCACCTACCTAAGGTTACAGCTTATATTTAGTAGAGGTCTAAAAAAGGGGATCTTAACACTATAGTAAGTAGTAGAGGCTACAATAAGTAGGTGCAATATAGCAATATAAGTAAGCTAGTAAAGTAGGAAGAGCTCTTAACTTAGTAAGAAGCAGCAAAGTAGAGGTAGGTAGTTATATAAAAAATAGGGGGGAAGAGAAGAGAAGGTAATAGAAAGTAAATAAGTGATTAAGTGTAAGGAAGGTTAATAGATACCTAAGAAGAATAAAAGAGCAGAAAGTAGTACTACAGAGAGCTAAGAAGAGGTATAGCATACTAAGGCTATAGATATTAGGAAGTAGAAAGGAATAAATCCGCTCTCTCTAGAAAATATAGTAATACTAGCAGTAATAAATATTATATTATATAATTTAATAGAATCTTAAGTATAAAAGATACTATATAGTATTAGATAATATAAACCTAAAGGCTCTGCTAAGCTAAGCTATCTAACTTAAATACTATTTTTACTATAGTTATCTTTAGTATATATAGGCTAGTCATAAAACTGCTCACTAGAAGAGGATAAATCCTATTATAAGATAGAAGCTAGCTTAAGCTTCTACGCTCTAATTTAGTCACTAATAGTTAAACTATATAGTAACCACTTAGAGAGGTTCTATATCTAATCCCTTATAATAAGTATAAGGATATTATCCTAAAGATAAAATATAAGTTAGTACTATAGAGATATATATATAGATAAGATATATACCTAAGGCTTAGACTTATTAAACTAGTATAGCTAAAGGCTAACCTCTATAATAACCTTTAGATCTAGCACTAGCTTATTATTAATATCTAAGTCTAACCTATCTGTAACATAGAGATAGAGGTTACTATAGAACTTATTAAAGGATTTATACGCCTTTATTCTAGAGAGGAGCTTAGAAAAGTTATTATTATCCTCTATAGCCTAAATAATAAGGCTATTAGACTTATCACACCCTATCTAGAGCTAAATAATATACCTATTTACATTCTCTTAGATCTCTAGATCTAGCAGTAAGCTATTAATAAAAGTAATAGTAGGTATAGTTGCTATTAGTATAAACAGTTTACCTAGCTAAACTTTAATAAGTATTAGTAACCTTAAGTAGGAGGAGAATAGATATACAGACTAAGTAAAAGAGTAGGTAAGTAAGAGGAGATAAGAGAAAAAAGTTATCTTCTAGCCTCTAATTATCAGCTGAGGGAGGAAGAGTAAGTATAAGGAGCTAAGCAGAATATAAACTAAAATATCTAGGGAAGATATAAATAGAAAAGAGAGTAAGTATTAATATAAAAAGGTAGGTCTATAGAGATAGTATAGGTAGGATGTATTAAAACCCTATAGTAAATACTTTATCTAATGCTATTCAGAAGAAAGGTTATACCTTTTAGAAAAAAGCTTATATTTAACTACCTATATAACCCTTAATCTACTACCCTTAGACCTTATCCTAATTAGGCGAAAATAATTAGCTATAAAAGAACCTCTAAATATATTAGCTAGAACCTCTATAGAGTAGGGCGTAACCTTTAAATCTATTAGTCCCCTCAGCTTTAGGTAACCTATATGTATAGCAGGTCTTCAGTATAGTATAAGCTTATTAATTAGTATATACTATATATACTACTACTGCTACTAGTAGGAGGTGCAAAACAGAAGTTAGCTAGAGGCTTAGGCCTAACCCTAAGCCTAAGCTAAGGCCTAAAAAGAAAACCGCCCCCCTATATAAGTAATTAAGCTACTTCACGTAAGAAGCTAACCTTCCTATCTAGAGATTATTAATAATATAGAAGGATTAGTAGAGGGTTCAGACTAAAGCAGAGTCCTTTCCTTTTCTTTCTTTTCCCTATACCTTAGGGGTTTCTTATATAATATTGCGAGGAGAGGAAAGCTTAGTAAAGGTTATTATTATATCTCTATCTCTCACCTCTATCTTAAGGTTATAGCACCTTATTTATAAATATACTATTCTAATATAGCAGGCAGCTTAATGCTTACTACCTGCTAGCTAGGGTATGAACGGGAAAGAAATAAAAAGAAATTATATAAAAACCACTATAAACTAATATGCTAAGACTGCTAAAACTACCTATAAGAAATTATGAAACCCTCCCCCCCCCTTCTATTATAGCCTTCTCTAGCCCTAAAGAAAAGCAGTAAAACAGTTAATCCTTATATCTAGTGAAACTATATCTACCTCCCTACCTCTCTAGCCCTCATAGCTTTAGTGCTATACTCACGCTATAATCTTATCCTCTAGCTTTATAGGGTTATTAATAGCCTATAGCAGCAGCTTTATAGAGAAGAAGAGCGACTTCTCTATATCTATATCCTTATTAGTGACCTCTACCTACTAGTTACCTATTAGAACACTATCCTATATAATCTTTATAGCAGCAATCCTTAGATCGTTAGAAACTTTAACTCTAGCTATATAGAGGGCTAAGAGGTGTATTACAGCTATACTAATACTATTTACATAGCTCCTACTTATATCCTAAGTAGTAATATAGTTAATAGGTAGGATATCCCTAAAGTACTTAGCTATAGGCTTACTAAGCACCTTATTAGCCTCTTCTAAGGCCTTATTAAGATAGTTAGCATAGTGATAACTTAGGTGGGCCTCACACCTATAGCTGTATTTATAAGTCTTATAGGGGACTTAGCTGTAAGTAGTGCTATACTTAAGCTCTTTATAGTAGCTACTAAAGCTATTAAGGACTATAGTAACACTAATATCTTATAGGAGGGTTCTAAAGGCCTCCTCGCATCTATTCTTAAAGAATTTATTATAGCTTTAATTTTAGAATATATCCCTCTAGAACTCCCTACTAATCTCTATACCTCTAGCTATAATAATAGATAGTCTTATAGTGTAGCTGCTGTTATAGATTTTTTTAAATACTAAGGTGAGGGCCTACTTAGCATCTTAGATTATATAGAAGACTACCTAATAGCTTAATATGAAGGGCTTTATTGAGAGTATTTTGTCTGTGATAATATAGCAGATATTATTATTACTAGGCTTATTCTTAAGGACGTTTAAGGTTATCAACTTAGTATTATAGTAGGAGGTGAGGTTAGTATATATAAACTTAATAGAATTATTAAGCTTCTACTAGGTAGCTAGAATAGCAAGCTGGAGGTTATTATTAAGCTTGAAATAGGAAGCTATTGTAGTAGTTATCTTCTGAGGGGCCTTAACTACCTATTAGTATTATTTGAATAGGAAAGAGTGCTAGGGATCTATAGGGGGTGGTACTTACTATTGAGGATTTAGGGGAAGGGATACTGATACTAGCTTAGGAGGGCTGTTAGTGATAGCTGAAGATATAAGATTATTATTACTAGTAGTATAGGAAGGAGCTTTAATTAACTAGGTTAGAGGGTGATAAGTGTTGCTAATATTAGCTTAAGAGGATTATTTATAACTAGTGAAGATATAAAGATATAAAGATGTGAAGATATAAAGATGTAAAGCTGTAAAGCTGTTAATTATAGTAGTGTGGGAAAGAAGTTTTATAAGCTAAGTTAGAGGGTAAGGAGGGTATCCTTTTATACCTTAGATCTTAGAAGCTATGGTGTAGAAGGTGCTACTGTTAACTATTATGATACCTTTAATACTATAATATTACTATTATAAGAGGGGTAGTAGTGTTTATAGCAGCGTTTTAACTATAGGTTTAGGAAGAAATAGATGCCTTTTATAGTAGAGGTCTTAAACTAATATAGTAGGGGAAGGTATGCATAAAGAGGTAGGAGTAATAAGATATAGTAGATATTATTATACTAGCAAATAGCTTATTATGATATATAGATAGTATAAGCAGTCTTTAGTAGCAGTAGCATTAGTGTGTAGGGTAAGTCTCTAGCTTAGTCTGAGTTTAAAATAAGGCTAAGTGAAGTAGAGGTGCTAAAGCTAACCTAGTAGGGAAGGTATACTTTAGCAGCTAGGATTAACAGCATATAGTTAATATAGTAGTACTATTAAACAGCTTATAATGATATCTATTAGAGGCTAAGGGTGAGGCTGAGAGTAAGATATAGATAATACTTATACTTCTTTTGCTAAGCTCTCCTACTAGCTTATATCTAACACCTTTCCAGCCTAAGCTAGATGCCTAAGTGCTTACGCTAACTTATAACTTCCTACTTTAGGTTTAGTTTATAAAAGCATCCCCTATAAAAGGTTGCTTAATATCTTAGGCAGATAATTAATATTAAAGGATTAGAGGGGTTATAAAGAAAGAATAATTATATTTAAAGCTTACCTTAAATCTAACTTACTATTACTTAGTATAAGTAATTAACTGAAATTTTAAATACCTATTTACTAGGTTTAACTATTAATAGCCTTAGCTATAGCCCTATCCTATTTCATATATAATACTATTAATTCCTTTTAGTAGTAGCCTAATAGTTAACTCCTATATCTTATAAAACTATATATCCCTCGTTATCCTTCTAGCTAGATACTTTAGTATTCTACTTATCTTATAATCTTATTCTCTAGCTCTATATAGTTACTAATAGCCTAGATAAGCAGCCTTATTAAGAAGAAGGTAGACTTATAGCTTAAGCTATCTTTAGCCTTATGCTTTATAAACTAGTAGCCTATTAGAATCTTATCCTATACTATCTTATAGATCCTTATCTTATTATTATTAGATAAGTTAACCTTACTGATATAGACTACTAAGAGATATATTATCGCTATAGTGATACTATTAATATAGTTTCTAGCTATATCTTAGATAGTTAGCTCTATAGCAGCTTAGGTAGGCTTAAAGTACTTAGCTGAGGGTAGGCTAGTGTTCTTATTAGTAATACCTAGGTAGTCCTCTAAGAATATAGTATAGAAGTCGCCTAGGTGAGCCCCCTCTTTATTATACTTAGTCTTAAAGGGGACTTAGATATTAGTCTTATTATACTTCAGCTCTTTATAAGAGCTACTGCTGCTATTAGGGATAGTAGTAACCTTAACTTACTATAGGAGGGTTCTAAGGACCTCTTTATATCTATTCTTAAAGAATTATATTTAGTTATTATAGTAGAATACCTCTTATATCTAGTCCTAGCTAATCTTAATCCCCCTAGCTATAATAATAGACTACTTTATTATATTATTACTTTAGTGAAGCTTCTTAAGGGCTAAAGTGAGAGCTAGTTAAGTATTTATAATAGTATAGAAGGTAACTTAGTAGCTTAATATGAACACCTTTATCTTTAAGATTATTTCCTAGTAGAAGATATAGATCTTATTATCTATTAGCTTGTTCTTAAGGGTGTCCTCAGATATAGACTTAGTAGTATAGTAGGAGGTAAGGTTCTTAGAGATAAATATTAAGGTTTTATTAACTATACGCTAGGGGGAAGCTATTATAGTAGTTATCTTCTGAGGGGTTTTAGCTACCTATTAGTATTATTTAAATAGGAAAGAGTGCTAGGGATCTATAGGGGGCTGCACTTATTATTGAGGTTTTAAGGGAAGGGATACTGCTATTAGCTTAGGAGGGCTGTTAGTAATAGCTGAAGGTGTAAGATTATTATTATTAGTAGTGTAGGAAGGAGCTTTAATTAGCTAGGTTAAAGGGTAATAAGTGTTATTAATACTAGCTTAAGAGGATTATTTATAACTAGTGAAGATGTAAAGAAGTGAAGATATAAAGATATAAAGCTGTTAATAGTAGTAGTGTGGGAAGGAAGGTTTATTAGCTAAGTTAGAGGGTGAAGATAGTTTCTTTATTATGCTATCCTAACTTAAGGAGAGAGGAATAGTAGTAAGTAGAAGGAAGGTGCTAGCTAAGCTTATTATAAAGGCTTTAATAGTTTATAGTTATAAATAAAGATATAAGTGTAGTTATTATTATAGTAGTAGTAGTAGTAGTGTTTTAAGTAGGTTTCTAGCTTAAGTGTAGATAGTAAGTAAGGTATTTAATAGTAGAGATCTTAGTAGAAGCTAGTAGGGTAGTCTAAAAGTATAGAAGGTATATGCTAATAGGTAAGAGCACTAAGTTAGGCTGAATATAGCGTTATTAGTGAATAGCTTATAGTAAGGGAGAT
The DNA here is from genome assembly GCF_011800055.1 of Colletotrichum gloeosporioides. Taxonomy (NCBI): domain Eukaryota; kingdom Fungi; phylum Ascomycota; class Sordariomycetes; order Glomerellales; family Glomerellaceae; genus Colletotrichum; species Colletotrichum gloeosporioides. The sequence goes on along the minus strand of NW_025544665.1, from coordinate 16,718 downwards.
AATTACATAGTATAGCTAGTTAAAAATATTAATAATTCACTATACTTACCTCCTCACGTAAGGATATATAATGCTATAAGGCTATGCCTATTAAAAGAAATAAATACTATTAAAGGAAATAATTACTGTTTAAGGAAATAATTACTATTTAGGGAAATAATTACTATTCCTACTATTTAAAGTTAGGACTAATTCACTAAGTATCTTTAAGTAGATCTCTCACGTTTATAAATAATAACCCTTTCTCTATCTAATATCTACTTATTTCCCTCTACCTTATTAATCTACACTAGATCTAAAGCTCCTTCACTATAAAAACAGCCTCTATTATAACTTCCTAAAGTACCTTATCTTCTATACTATCTAGAAATATCTATAGAGTTATAGATAACTATTACCTAGCCCTCCCTATCGCCTTAATAGATCTATTTATATACAATCTACTAGAGTTTAAGATAGATCTCTATACTTAGGCAGCTTAACTAGGGCTGAAGCCTACTAACTATTAGCGTAATAGAGCAGAGGCTTATAAGAACTAAAGAAACTAACTACATAAAAAGAAAAGTAACACAGCTTACTATTATCTTCTAATATCTATTCTATATAGTATAGCTAGCTAGACTAACGCTATCCCTCCCCTATTATTCTTATAATACTTTACTAGTATAAGTTAATATTACTATGCTGGTCTATAAAGTTAAGCTATACTAATAAAAATATCTCCTAAGATGTTCACACCTACCTACTTAATTAGTAATAAGGAAAGATAATCTATTCTGTGTAATATAGCTAGCTAAACTAATACCCTTACCTATAAGGAGTATAACCCCTACTCTAATATATTCTTACACCTCAGAAAAAGATATTATTAAAGTAGGTATAGAAGTCTATAAGGTTAGGATTATCTAGCATTCGCTCAGTTTCAGGATAGCTGTCTCAGCCTATATCTTCCTTAGTAATAATAAAGATCTGCTTTGCTTTCTGTGATCTATATTAAAGTAATAAATCTTTTAACTAAGGGTTCTTAGTTTCTTAGACTTACTGGTTTATTATAGTAGCTAGAAAACTAAATCCACTAGTCTAATCCCTTATGCTTCACACCTATATGATTTACTACCTTAGAACACTTAGACTTTTAGATAATATGCAGATTATTACTACCCCCTTCTAAAGTGTCTAGCATATTAGCAGGCTTAAGGAGCTTGCAATAAGTAGCTATAAAGTTATTAGTGATAAAGAATGCGAAGTAGACGCCTTTAGCCTACTCTGCTAGGATAGAGGCTTTACCTTATTAGAAGCGCACTCTTAAGCTAATTACTACCTATCTACTAATAATAAAGATAGTAGGATGCTATATATCCCTAATATTAGAAATAGTAAGGTTAGCTTTAAGGTTAGCTTTATAGCAGTCTTTATAGGCCTTAATTAAAGAGACGTGTTTATGAACTAATCTAGATATAACTTAGGTTATTAGCTTTAGATTATAGAGCTTAATATTAAACTAGTTTTGCCTCTTAAAGTTAGTATTATAGAAACCTTTAATAGTCTCTTATATTATAGATCTAGTAGTTCCCCTATATATAGAGAAGGTTTTAATTATCTATTAATCTTAATATTTATTCTTAGTGAGGAGCTTTAGATCTAGCTCCTTTTAGGGCCTATTAGTAATAGCCTCTATAATGTTACTACTAATAGATTAGTTAGACTTTACGTTAGAGCTATTAATATCCTAAGAAGATATATCAACTAGAGGCTTTAATCTTAAAACATATTATTAGTAAGTACTTAAAACGTAAAGGAAGTGAAGATATCTATACTTATAATAGTTTTTATATATTTTTAGTTTCTAGGAGCTTAGAATAATTTAAGTTATAATACTTTAAATTAGGTTATATATATCTTCTCTCTAGTATATAGATAAAAGAGGTGGAAAGAAATCTAAGAGGGATAAGTAGTAGTTTAAATAGTTAGCTAAATGCTAATTATATTAGTAAAGTTCTTAAGGTGATATAAAGTGAATATTTACCTTATAGGTAAATATTAAAAGGAATAGTACTATATTAAGTAGGTAGGTAGGTAAGATACAGTAGGGATTAAGTCTTACAGCTCTTACAGCTTAGGTTTAAATAGAATAGAAGTAGAAATACTAATCTTTTTAGTAAGTAGGTAGGTAAATAGGATATAGTGAATATTAACGCTATTTAGCTTAGTTTAAGATAGATTATTCTTATATTTAGCATAAAAAAGCTGTCTTTAGATGCTATTAATATTTCTATTTTAGTTTATAACTTTTATAGTAAGGTATTTAGTTCTATAATAAGATCTAGTTTATAATAGTATATATGTTTATACCTTTATGTTAGAACCTTTTAGAATAAGTTAGCTATAAAGGGGGGAAGTAATAAAGAGCACTATAAGGTAGTTCTTTTAGTTACTAGTTCTTTAGATTATGAAGCATATAATAGTTACTCCTATAACTAAAATATAATTAAAAGATAGGAAATATTTAGCAACTATAGGGCGATTCTTAGTGTAGTATATCTAAAGACTAAGTGGTCTTTAAATAAAGTATACTATAGGTATTAAAATATAAACGTTTAAGGCTAATAAGGGCGCTTAGAAGCTAGAAACAGATTAATTATAGGTTAATTCTTTAGATTATAAAGCGTATAATAGTTACTTCTATAACTAAAATATAACTAAAAGATAAGAAATATTTAGTAACTATAGGGTGATTCTTAGTATAATATATCTAAAGACTAAGTGGTCTTTAAATAAAGCATACTATAAGTATTAAAATATAAATATTTAAGGCTAATAAGGGTGCTTAGAAGCTAGAAACAGATTAACTATAGGGTAATTCTTTAGATTATAAAGCGTATAATAGTTACTTCTGTAACTAAAATGCAACTAAAAGATAGGAAATATTTAGCAACTATAGGGTAATTCTTAGTATAGTATATCTAAAGACTAAGTGGTTTTTAAATAAAGCATACTATAGGTATTAAAATATAAACATATAAGGCTAATAAGGGTACTTAGAAGCTAGAAACAGATTAACTATAAGGTAATTCTTTAGATTATAAAGCGTATAATAGTTACTCTTACAACTAAAATATAACTAAAAGATAGGAAATATCTAGCGACTACAGGGTGATTTTTAGTATAATATATCTAAAGACTAAGTAGTCTTTAAATAAAATATACTATAAGTATTAAAATATAAACGTATAAGGCTAATAAGGGCACTTAGAAGCTAGAAATAGATTAACTATAGGGTAATTCTTTAGATTATAAAGTATATAATAGTTACTCCTATAACTGAAATACAACTAAAAGATAAAGTATATTTAGTAAGCATAAGGCGATTCTTAGTATAGTATATCTAAAGATTAAGTAGTTTTTAAATAAAGCATACTATAAGTATTAAAATATAAATATATAAGGCTAATAAGGGCGCCTAGAAGCTAGAAACAGATTAACTATAAGGTAATTCTTTAGATTATAAAGCGTATAATAGTTACTCTTATAACTGAAATATAACTAAAAGATAAGGCATATCTAGCAAGCATAAGGTAATTCTTAGTGTAGTATATCTAAAAACTAGGTAGTCTTTAAATAAAGCATACTGCAGGTATTAAAATATAAATATATGAGGCTAATAAGAGCGCCTAGAAGCTGGAAATAGATTAACTATAAGGTATATAATAGTTACTCTTATTATAGAAATATAACTAAAAGATAGGAAATATTTAGCAAGCATAAGGTGATTATTAGTATAGTATATCTAAAGACTAAGTAGTTTTTAAATAAAGTATACTATAAATATTAAAATATAAACATATAAGGCTAATAAGGGCGCCTAGAAGCTAGAAATAGATTAACTATAGGTTAATTCTTTAGATTATAAAGCGTATAATAGTTACTCCTACAATTAAAATATAATTAAAAGATAGGGTATATCTAGTAAGTATAAGGTGATTCTTAGTATAATATATCTAAAGACTAAGTGGTTTTTAAATAAAGCATACTATAGGTATTAAAATATAAAGGTATAAGGCCTATAGAGTAATTACTTAAGTTGCTAAGAAGCTACTTAGTCTATTAAGGGATAAATATATTAATAGTATTATTTATTCTTTTATTATTAAGGTGTAGCTATATAGACTATTACTTCTCTAGGTTATCACCTATAGCTTCTAGCTATATTTAGGTCTCCCTATTATTAACCTATATTAATATTAACTATACTATAACTATATTTAGTATATTAGATTATTATTACACTTTACTTCCCTTAGGCTGATAAGTAATATCTTAATATTATACTTCCCTATTAGAGAATAAATACCTATTATTATTATTATTATAAATAGAGGTATACTTTACCTATATTATAGTGTAAAAACTAAGAGTTTTTAATCTCTTAGTAAGGGTTATTATAGGTATAATTACTAACTTAACCTACTACCTTAACTATATATCTCTTATTAAAAAGTTTGCTAAAACTTAATCTATACTAAAGAACTTAGTGTTAGAAATTAATATAGGGGAGAAAGGGGCTAAAAACAACCTTAAGATAATCGCTAAGTTTAGGGATATTATCCTCACTAGGCTACTTATAAGGTACTACTATAGGGAGGATAAAGTTAAGTTACTACTCCCCCTTATAAGCTTTAGAACTAAAAAATTCTTCAGTAGTAGTAGGGCTAGAGACTAGCTTTAGTATATAGCTATCACTACGCAGTCTTAGGATAATAAGTGCGCCCACTTTAATACACTACTATATATTAAACACTCCTATAACTACTTCCCTAATAGGGGGGGTATATCTTAGTACTATAGACTTATTAGATTTAGTGTTATACTAGCAGATAATAATAATGCTTATATTAAGATCTCTAGTATTTAGTTCTTTAAATCCTTTAGTGCTTATTCTAACTTAATCTATAAGCTATTTAAAGATTAAGTTATTAAGTATTACTGCAGCCTCTATAAGTTTATAATAGAGGAATATAATACTTAGTATGCTCTATAAGCCTTTAAGTTTATTATTAGAGAGGAGGTGGGAAATATCCCTATCTCTATTAAAACCTTATAGGGAAATAGGGAACTTTAGCTTAATATAGAGTAGGTATCTATTATTACTATAGGAGAGTAGGTTAGGAATATAAAGTTAGTTAGGAATGTGAAGTAGGTTAGGAATATAAAGTTTCCTCTCCTACTTAAGGGAGAGGATATTAATAAGGAGCTATATGTTTAGGAGGCTAAGAATCTCTTTATATCTCTTATTGCTAAACTCTTTTAGCTTATTATTAAATTAACCTTTAAAGATATAGAGAGGTGTGTATAGGAGAGCTTTAAAGTAGAGGTAGCTATATATAATAGTAAGGTAGAGGATAGTTTATATTACTATTAGTAGTAGCTAGTAGGAAGATATAGACTTATATAGTACTATAGGTTTTAGACCTTAGGAAGCTATAGGGGATAGTAATTCTATATGAGCAGTATATATTAAGTAAAAAGGGTAGAAGAGGATTTATTAAGCTAGTATAAGCTACTTAAAGTAGCAGAGAGGGTTAAGTATAGGGCTACTCTATAGGTAGAGATAGGCAATAGAAATATTCTCTAGGCTAGGTATAAGGTAGCTATATATCTTAGTACTAGCAACTAAAAGCTAGTTTAAAGTTAAGAATATAGTAAGTAGTACTAAATTAATTTAAAAACTATATAGTAATTAAGGAATATATATTAAAGCTAGCAAATAAGAAAGAGATAGCTTCTAAAATAATATCTCTTATTAGAGTTTTCTTAAGGTTAAGGGTTAGAGCAAAAGGAAATAGTTATAATTTAATATAAAGAGAATAAGAGAGGAGATAAATAGGGGGGAAAGGTTAGAAATATATAAGAGGAAAAGGGTAGAAATAGAGTAGAGGGAATAGTGAGAATAAAATAGAAAGAAAACGTTATAGATAGAGGAGGAGTATTTAGCGATAATTTAGATTAAGGTCGTTAGGAATAGATAAGAGGAGAGGTTAGAAATAGATAAAAAAGACTAAAAATAAAAGGTTAGAGTTATAAGTATAGAGGGAGAGAGCAGGAGGAAAGAGTTATAATTAAATATAAAGAAAAGAGGGATTAGGGATAAAAAGAGAGAAAAGGTTTAAAGTTAAATAGAAAAGAAAAAAAGAAGGAAAAGGTTAAAATAGAGCAGAAGAAATAGTAATAATTAAACATAAAGAACATATTAGTTAGAGTTAGATAGAAAAAAGAAAAAAGAGGAAGGTTAAACTAGAGCAGAAGAAATAGTAGTAATTAAATATAAGAGAAATATTAAAGATAGAACAGAAGTATTTAGCGTTTACTTAGAGAAAGGTGATTTATAATAAATATAAAAGAAAAAGTAAAGAAGAAGTTTAGTTAAAAGAGTATAAAGAGAAAGGTAAAGATTTAGAACGAATTTTAGATAGAAAATAGAAATAGTAGTTAAAAAGAAGAGGAAAAGAAAGAAATAAGAGTAGAATGAAAATAGGTTTATAAGTAGAAGAGTTAAGAAGAAGAAGGAAAGAAGGAAGTAAGATAATAAATAAAGAAAGAGGTANATAAACAAAGAAAGAGGTAAAATAATTATATAATAAGTTTATATTAAATATAGATAGAAGAATTAGAGAAAAAGTAGAAATAAAATAAAAGTTTAAGAAGGATAAAAGCAAAGAGTTATAAATAAATATAGAAAAAAGAGATAGAAGGTTAAAATTATAATAGAAGGATAGGGTTAAAGATAGAGAAAAGAATAAAGTTAGAGATAGATAAAGGGAAGGAATTAGGGATAGAGCAGAAAGGATAGTTAAAGTTAAATATAAAGTAAACGTTAAAGATAGAATAGATATAGTTAGCGTTAATTTAGAGAGATAAAGATAGTTTAGAATAAATATAANATAGAACAGATATAGTTAGCGTTAATTTAGAGAGATAAAGATAGTTTAGAATAAATATAAGAAAAAGAGTAAGGAAGAGAGTAAAAATTAAAAAGAAACATAATAGTTAAAATAATAAAGTAAATAGTATAGCTTATATAAATATAATTATATAGCAAAACGTATAAGATAAATAAGAGTAAGAAAATAAAATAGAAGGAAAAGAAGTAGATATTAAAGTTAAAGAGTATATTTCAGAAAGAAAGGTAGTTTTATAGTTTTAAGGATAGGAATAAGAGTTAAAGAAAGCAAAAAAGAGGAAAAGAGAAAAATTAGATTAAAAAAAAAAGAAAAAGAAAAATAAGTTACTAAGTAGAAGAGTTAAGAGAGGGAAAGAGATAAAGATAAGTAAAAAAAAAGAATAAAGAAAGAAAAAAAGGAATTAAATAATAAGGTTAAGTTTAATATAAATAAGAGGGATAGGGAGAAAGTAGAGATAAAAGGTTAAGTTAGTAGCAAGAAAGATAGAGAAGTAGAGATAGATATAAGAAAAAAGTAAGATATAAAACAAAAAGAAATAGTTAAGAGTAAATAAAAATAAATAGTTAAGGATAGATAAAAGGAAAAGCTTAAGGATAGATAAAGATAAAAAGTTAAAAATAACTAAAAGGAAAAAGGTTAAAGATAAATAAAAAGAAAAAGGTTAGAGATAGAGAAAAAGAAAAAATTAGAAATAGAGAAAAGAAAAAGGTTAGAAATAGAAAATAAAGATAGAAATATAGGTAAGAAATAGATAAGAAATAAAAGGTTAGAGATATATAGAATAAAGTGAGTAGGAGTAAATAGAGTTAAAATTAGAGATAGAATTAAATAAATAGGTTTAAGATAGATAGAAGGAAAAGATTAGTAATAATTAAAAGAAAAAAAGGTAGAAACAGTATAAGGAGGTTAAGTAAAAAGAGCTAGAAAATAAAGTATATATATATAATAGAGTAATATAGTAAGCAGTTATATTAAAAGTATTTCTATAAGGTGAAATAGTATTTAGTTTATATATATTATAGAAGAGGAAGAAGATATAATATATATACTAAATAGTTCTGAAGAGGTTTAATTAATAAAAAGACTGCTCTAGGGATATATACTCTATAACTCCTATAGACTATAGGACCTTAAAGGATAGTCCTACTTAATAATATAGGTAAAGACTGTTAGTAACTTCCCACACTATATTTTCTATACTAGCTTCTACTATATCTAGGCGTAATTCCCTATTATATATTTATATTATTACATTAAATCTAGCGTTACTTCCTTCTATCCTCTTAAAGAAGAAAACCTTCCCTTATAGTTTATTAATAGGAATAATAGGGAGGTTATTAAAAATAATAGGCTTATTAACCTCCTCAGTCTTAATAATATAGTTAGGAGTATTAAGCTTTATTAGTTTAACCTATTAAGACTTAAGTTACTTATCTATCTTATTAGATTAAACTAATAATTTAAATAATAAGAACTAGCTAGGTAGTTATAATTTAATAGTTACTAAGGTTTATAGAGATAAGCTAAGTTAGTAACTAGTAGTTTAGAGTGGGATATTATAAATAACAAAAAGAGCTACTAATGTAAGAATAACTTAAAGATTTAGGTTTAGAAGAAGGTAAGTATAAATAGTAATATAGGCTATAAATTCTTACTCCTTAGTATAAGTTACACTAAATCTTATTTAGGTGATCAGTAATATCAGCATAGTTAATAATACTAAACTTACGCGCTAAGTTATTAATAATACTACTCTATAATCCTACTACTATTAGATATACTACGTTTATAAACCTTTAATAGAGCTACACCTAAGCAGCATATAAGCTCCTACTAGATATAATATCTTATAACTTAAGTCTTAAAGAGCTCTATTTTAGCTTTAACTTATTATACCTACTTCTAAATTAGTCTAACACGCTAATATTATAATTATCGCTCTAAGAATTAGTAGTAAGGTCCTATAAACTATATAATAATAACTAGGATAAGGATACACCTCCTTTATAATTATTTAAAGTAGTAGAGGAAATAGGAAAGCTATATTAGATACTACTTAAGATTAGGATATTTAGTTTAAGAAAGGACTACATGCAGTATAGGTTTAAGCTGCAACTTAGTTAAGAAGAATACCTTCTACTATAGTCTATCATCTAAGTAGGAACTAGAGTAAAGCAGATAGGATAAATCAGGTTAACTTAGTGGAACATAGAAAACGTATCTAGCTCTTAGATTAAACTAAGCTAGAAACCTAAGAATATAGTAGATAGCGAAGTAGTAATATATTATAATTTAGTCTCTTATATATATCTTTTCTATTTATATTATCTTAACTAGATCTTTTATCTTTACTATATTAATTATCTCTACTACTTCAGCTATCTCTATTATATCTATTATATCTCTTAATTATACTATCTATAGTATTACTATCTTCTCTATTACCTCTATTATCTCTATCTTCTCTATTATCCCTACTATTTCTATTATCTCTATTATCCTTATTATCTCTATTATAATAATACGTTCTCCCTGCTGCTACTAGTGTAACTATCCTAAGAGATTATATATTTTATTCTTTAGGTTAGGATAATTAACTTAACGCTAGAGATAAATAGGGTATAGAAAGATTACCTTTATAGTAAAGGAGCAGTTAAATAGTAGGAGATAGAGTTAAGGGAGGGAAAAGAAGTTCTCCTCCTTATTAAGCGTTTATAGAATTATCTTAAAATTAGTTATATTAGTTATAAGGTAGCCTCTTATAATACTTAGTAGTAGAGGTTAGTTTATCTTCTTGCTAGGGGGTGCTTAAAAAGTAGAATAGTTTAACCTTAGAGGGTGAAGGGTAATAAAAAGTTAGTAAGCAGATTAAGCATAAGCTTATTTATTTATTATTAATAAGTAAATAGAGTATAGAAGTAGATACTATATATAGCAAACCCCCTAATTATTAGTAAATACCTAACGCTTCTAAAGTATAAATATACTATCTTCACTATAATACTCTTAACTATTAGGAAGTAATTAGAACACCACCCTACTAGCTCTCTTAGACTATTTAGATAGGATTAAAGCTAGATCTATTCTCTATAGATTTATCTATTATCCTTATATATAACTTATAACTTTATATAGCTTAGATTTAGAACGCTTAACTACTTTATTATTATAGCTACTATTAATATTAATATTAACCCTCACTAACCTCTAGACTAGATAGCTAGACTTCCCTGAGAGACTATTAGCTTTATTCTTAAGTATATTAATTTACTGAAATATCTAGCCCCTTTTTTAGTTTATAAGCTAGAATAGTTTAGCCTAGCTGTTCCTCTTATCTAGAAGATAGTTTATACTAATACTATTATATTTATACATATTAACTACTAGAGATAGGAAGTCTATACAAGCTATATCTAAGCCTTCCTCAACCTTAAGTTCTATAGGTGCTAGCGATATATAGTCGCATAGGACTAATATCCTTATTACAAAGCTTATAAGATTTAGCAACGTCCTAACCTAAGTAGCTATATACTACTATCTTATGAGGATATACTAGCTATACAGTCTATTAAGACCTTCCTAAGACTTTAGACTCTCTAACTTAATAGCCTATAAGGTTACCTACTAGTTAATAATAATATTATGAGGTATATAAGCAGATTAGTATTATATCTAAGAGCTTTATATATTAGCTACTAGGGATATATTACTAAAAATAACTCTCTAACGCTTTAAGATATACTCTCTTAGTTTTATTATCTTAAATACCTAAAGATAGATAAGTGCCTATATTATAAGATACCTATATTATTCTGCTTAAAGCTTTATATACTTAAGCTTATAGTAGTAAAACTCTTCTACTTTAAGGTGTTAGAGAACTCTCTTAGTTACTAAAAGACTTCCTCCCTTAATTACTATTTATACGCTATGCTTCTTAATACTTTAGTAGATACCCTAAACCTCTATTAGCTCTAGGTCTTTATCTTATATTCTACTAAACTTAGTACTCTTATACGCCTTAAGGTCTTATAGATATAGACGCCTAAGCTAGCAAAGTAATAGCTTTTCTCTATACTTAAAGAGCTGAGGATTACTATTAAGAGCTCTATTATACTAGAGCACCTCTTAGAGGTTATAACTTTAACTAGACTTACTATCTAGTTTGAGGCTTATATAATAAATATATAGATAATAGATATCCTCTATTAGATACCTCAGCTAAAATATCTTAAAGTAGCAGCTATAGATAGAGATTATGCATAAATATTATAGATAGAGGAGTTTATAGTAGTAGATATTACTACTATAATTAGGCTTATATAAGATTTATAGTCCTTTATATTTAACTTCCCTGCTGATAAGCTTTATAGCTATTATTATATTAATAAAGATAAGATTAGCTATAGCTAAATAGCATATAAGCTCCTATTTGAGATAGCAACTAATAACTTAGGTCTTAAAGAGCTCTATCTTAGCTTTAACTTACTGTTCCTACTTTTAGATTAGTCTAATATACTAGCATTATAATTATCACTTTAGGTATTAGGGATAAGGTTATATAAGCTATATAGGAACTAGGGAGAAGATAAACTTACTTTCCTATCATCTGAGGTAGTAGAGGAAATAAGAAAGCTATATTAGATATTCCCTAAGATAAAGATATTTATTTTAGAGAAGGATAGTATATAATATATCTTCAGCTAAGAATTAATAGTTATTAGTCTAGAGAGGAATCAGTAGGAAATAGAAGGTCTAATTTAAATAAAATATATATATCTAAGTATAATATAGTTCTAAATATAGCTAAAGCTCTTAGTTTATCTAAAAGGGAATATAGCCTTAGCTAACTACTATTATCTCTATTATCTCTATTATTTCTATTATCTCTATTATCTCTATTATTTCTATTATCTCTATTATCTCTATTATTTCTATTATTATCTATTACCTATTACTTATTCTGAGCTATATTACATTAAGTATACCTATTTATATATATATAACTATAAAAAAAGGTTATTCTAGTATATAGTAATAAATAATATAAGTAGATAGGAGTTTTATATAGTATTACCCTCTATAAGCATACTAGTGTGGCAGCTATATTAGTCTATAGAGTGCATTTAATTACTCTTTAAAAGGCGTAATAAAGGAAGGCATAAGTTTCTAATTGCTTTAGTAGGGATAGTATAATAGTTACTATAAATAGGCTAGCTTATAAGGTAAGTATAGTAGTAGCTACTACTATAAGTAACTTAATTTAAGAGGATAGTATAGCAGTAGAGTTTATTATATATAACTTAGCTAGTGAGGTAGGCGCTAGAAATATAATCTATATAAACGTAGTAGTTAGGATAAAAGATATAACTTTTTAATAAGAATCTGAGGGGCGTTATGCTATATGTTACCTACCTTATAGTAGCTAGTTAGGGTAGCAAGGAAAGGGTAGTAGCAGTAGTAGTTATGTTAGATAGCTTAGGTAGGTTATAAGGAAGGAGCAGCTGCAGCACCTGCTATAATAATATGAAGTTATAAGGAAGGAGTAGAGGTAGCGCCTATTATGAAGATATATATTTATAGGGAAGGAGCAGCAGTAGTAGTTATTATAAATATCTAAGGGAAGCTAGAATAAATAAATCTTAAGGTTAGTATTAAACCTATCTTATTTGCTTTATACCTCACTTAGGCTATACTAATAGGGATAAAGTAGTAGTAGCGCCTTCTATAAGAATATAGATTTATAAGAAGGTTATAATAATAGCACCTAATATGAATATATTAAATTAGGAAAAAAGAAATAATATGGTTCCTACTAAATATAGCAGCTAGTGAAAATAAGACTTTCTAAGAAAGATAAAGGAGCAGTAGTAATACCTACTATAAAGAAATAGATTTATGAGGAAGTTATAGTAGTTATACTTATTATGAATATTTCAGCTTAAGGTAGCTATAATATTATTAGTAATACTATTATTACTTTAACTAATACTACTGATATTATTAATACTACTGAGGCTTAGTAGGACGTTAAACGCTAAATCACTATAGAAGCAAGTGCTGCTAATATATAAAACGTAGTTATAAAGCTGCATAAGATAATATAGTTCTTATTAAATATAGCAGCTAGCAAAAGTATAACTTTCTAGGAGGGTAAATTAAGTTCTTTTATTATGAGGAAGGAGCAGTAGTATTAACTACTATATATTAATTAAACTGCAAAGAAGGTATAATAGAAGTAACTACAACTTATATTCTAACTAGAGTAGGTATAAGAGGAATACCTACCTTCTATAGCCCTATTATTATTACTATATTAAGGTGTTAAATATCTATTAAGCTACTTTAGTAATTTCACGCACTTAGTCTATCTTAGATATATAATAAAGGCTTTAAGAGGATTTTCCTCTTATAAGCTGTAGCCTAATTTCCTTAATATCCTTAGTATTATATCTCTAATATATCTACTATTCAGTATCTCTATTATCTAGCGTCTCTATCATCTAGGGTTATTAAGCAGTATTACTGCTGCATATTTAGCCTTACTATACCTAATAACTAGCTAGCTTAGATAAAGAGTAGTATTATAGCTTTAGGCTTACTTTCTAAGCTAACTAGGGAAGGTATAGGGGGAACACCTACCCTCTATAGGTCTAATACTATCACTATATTAAGGTGTTAAATATCTATTATGCTGCTCTAGCAATTTGATATATTTAGTTTATCTTAGATAGGTAATAAAAGTGTAGTCTTTAGGCTAAGCTAAGTATAAGTATTAATAGGGTTAAGGCTAATACTCTAAGTAGTAAGTAAGTTATCTCTATCGTCTAACGTCTCTATTGTTTAGCATTATAATAGCTATATATTTAGTATTAATAGGGTAGTTAGGCTAGAGATAAGTAGCTATATAAGGGCTACACTTATATTTAGATATTTCTAATTAAAAGTAATAGTTCTTTTAGGTTAAAATTATTAGAGCTATTATTAATATTACTTATATTAAATAGAGTCTCTATTATTAGTATCTCTATGCTTAGTATCTCTATTGCTTAGCGTCTCTATTATTTAGCGTTATAATAGCTATATATTTAGTATTAATTAGGTAGTTAAGCTGGGGATAAGTAGGTATATAAGGGCTGTATCTACGTTTAGATATCTCTAATCAAAAGTAATAGTTCTTCTAAGTTAAAATTATTAGAGTTGTTATTAACGTTACTTATATTAAATAGCATCCCTATTATTAGTATTTCTACCTTTAGCATCCTTATTATCTAGCGTCTTTATTATTTAGTGTTATCTAGCGTTATTTTAGCTGCCTATTTAGCCTAATAGATAAAGTAGAGATAAAATTATAATATAAGGGCTATAAGGTCTTTATTAGGTTATATCTCCCCTAATAAGAGTTTCTATAATAAGCTGCTGCTTAGTTCCCTCTATCTTCCTCTTTAGCTTAGCGCTTATAACTATTATAAAAGGTTTATATATTAATATTAAGGAGTTGCATAAGGGTTTTAATATATATAGTCTACTTACGTAAATATAATCTAAAGCTATTAATAGTAGCATAGTAAGGTTTAAGCTTATTACTACTAATATAAAGCTTAATAATTTATAAGCTGTCCTTAGATCTATATGTGAGGAAACTATATGTCTTTAGTGTATAGTAAGCTCTTACTTTAGATATCACTAGATCCTTAATATAGAATATAACTTTAGTAAGCGATCTAAGTTTATATATAATGCTATTAAAGTTATATATATAAACTCCTTTTGTTTTACTTAGAATGATATTCCTTATGCTAACTTACTATATAATAAACCTCTTATAATAGTTACGCTAAGATATAATTAAGACGTTAAAACTAAGAAAGCTATTTCTTATGCTTTTATAAAATAGATAGTTAGGTTTTATTTTATATGAAATAGTGTTTAGTGAAGATAGCTGTGTTATTCTCTACTATAGTGTTATTAACTTTAGTCTCTAATTAGGATATTTCTTATTAGCTTTATTTATAAACATAATAAAATACTAACTATTTCTACCTATTAGCTTTTATCTTATATTAGTAAAGAAGGTCTTAACTTTACTTGCACTAACTGCCTTATTATTATTAATAAGTAGTAAAAGAAAGTAGTAGAGCTATAAGCCTTTAGCTGTATTAACTATAACAGTTAGAAGAAGTAGAGCTATACTATTATTATTAAGGCTGCTAATACTATTAATAAGTATATTAAGGATCTATAGGAGAGTAAGGCAGAAAAAGTTACTTATAAGCTTTAAGATAATAAATATAAGATAAAGGTGATAAGTAAGTGGGAAATTATAATATATATAGCGCTAGAGACTTATAAAGCTAAGTATGTATAGTTAATTAAGAAGATAGATAAGGAGGAGGCTAGTAAGGATAAAGAAGAGGATACTATAGAGGCTACACTAAGGGTGAGGTTTTAAGTAAAGGTTTAATTTTTATATTATGATTTTAGTTTAATTTAGCATTTTACTATAGGATATAAAAAGATTCTTATAATTTAGTGGAGTAAGGTAGCTTTAGCTATATAGGGGGATATTTTTAATAGGCCTTTATATGGAGTTTTAGTCTGTAACTATAGGAGGCAACCTTTATAGAATAATATAGCAAAAGATTAATTTTTATAAGTATATCTTCCCCTATTTATCTATAAGAGCTTTAATATCTAAGTAGGTAGGTAGTAGAAATAAGTGAGAATAAGCTTAACCTAGATAATAATAATAATAATAATAATAATAATAATAAGGATGAGGGTATATCTAATAATAATAAAGGATAACAGCAAAGAATAATAGTAAAGGATAATAGTAATAAAAAGGATAGTAATAGAAAGGATAGCAATAAAGAGGGTAATAATAAAACTAAGGTAATAATAATTATAACATTAAGATATAACCACTAGTGAGTAAGATATATAGAGCGTATAGTATGCTTTAGTATTAAACTAGCTATACCTAGAAGTAAGAATATATTTATAATCTATTCTAGCGTAAACTTAGGGTTAGCGTAGCTTTAATCTCATCTCTATTAAGTATATTATTATAGTAGAACGTAAAATGCTAAGGATAATATTATAAAGCCTCAGCTAAGCTGAAACTCTTCTATAAGCTATAGTAAGATCTTCACTTTAGCTTTATATATCTATTTTATGAGAAGCTTAAGGTTAGGTGAGAAAGTAGGTAATAAAGAGCTAGGTAAGGATAGTAACCCTAACTATAACCCTAACTATAACCTAAAACAGATACTAGATAAAGGGTTAGGGCTGCAACCCTTACTCTTAACCCTAATAGTAGCCCTAACTATAACCCCAACTATAACCTAAAACAGACACTAAACGAAGGGTTAGGGTTATAACCCTAGCTCTCAACCCTAACTCTCAACCCCAACTCTCAACCCCAACTCTCAACCCTAACTCTCAACCCCAACTCTCAACCCTAGCTCTCAACCCTAGCTCTCAACCCCGGCTCTCAACCCTGGCTCTCAACCCCAGCTCTCAACCCTAGCTCTCAACCCCAGCTCTCAACCCCGGCTCTCAACCCCGGACCGTAACCCCAACTGTGACCCAAAACGGGCCCGCAACTTAGGGTTAGGGTTAGGGTTAGGGTTAGGGTTAGGGTTAGGGTTAGGGTTAGGGTTAGGGTTAGGGTTAGGGTTAGGGTTAGGGTTAGGGTTCGGGTTAGGGTTAGGGTTAGGGTTAGGGTTAGGGTTAGGGTTAGGGTTAGGGTTAGGGTTA